>NC_057794.1:392202696-392203075 GCF_018294505.1 Triticum aestivum | reverse complement strand
GCTCTAACTGAACCCGAGCGAGGCGTTGGGCTCTAACTAAACCCGAGTGATTGCACTGCAGGCTACACGTTACTGAACCCGAGCGATTGATCGATGGCTGTTAACTGAACCCGATCGAGCGATTCCTTCGCTACTGCTGCTAACTGAAGCCGATCGATGCTGCCTCTGGATGAACAGTGAGTGTTGCGGGGGGGGGGGATGTTGGATGAACAGTTCCCGGTGGGGGTGGATAAACAGGACCCTGTGGTGTTACCTCTGGATGAACAGGACCCCAATCGATCGAGCCGGTTGGGGCTGGATGAACAAGACCCCGTGGAGGGCTGGATGAACAGGACCACCCCGTGGAGAGCTGGATGAACAGTAGATGGTGGAGGGCTGG
>NC_057794.1:392192035-392202651 GCF_018294505.1 Triticum aestivum | reverse complement strand
TGGATGAACAGGATCCCGATCGATCGAGCTGGTTGGGGCTGGATGAACAGGACCCCATGGAGGGCTGGATGAATAGGACCACCCCGTGGAGGGCAGGATGAACAGTAGACAGTGGAGGGCAGGATGAACAGTAGCCCGTGGAGGGGTGGTTGAACAGGAGCCCATGGAGAGGGCTGGTTGAACAGTAGCCGGTGGAGTAGCGCGCAGTGGAGGCTGGATGAACAGGAGCCCATGGATGAACAGTCGCAGGTGGAGGCTGGAGGAGGTCGATGGTGGATGAACAGTAGCTCGTGGAGGTTGGAGGGGGTCGACGGTGGAGATGAATAGTATCCCATGGAGTCCGGTTTTGCGGTACGCCACACCCCTCCCGATGAACAGGACCCCCATTTCGACCGTAGCGCTCCAACACAAGTCCGTTTCCTCCGTTTTGCGGTACGCCACACCCCTCCCGATCAACAGGACCCCCGTTTCGACCGTAGGAGGTCCATTTCCTCCGTTGTGCGGTACGCCAGACCCCTACCGATGAACAGGATCCCGTTTCGAATGTGGCCAGTCGAACACAAGGCTGTTTCCTCTGTTCCGCGGTATGCCAGGCCTCGTTTCCATCGCCTGTTCCGTCCAAGCCCTCCCGATGAACACGACGCATTCCGTTGCCTCCCCATGAACACAACGCATTCCGTTGCATCCCCATGAACACGACGACGACGCTGTTTCTCCATTCCGACCCAGCAATGTACATGAGCCCTGGCCGCACGTATGCGCGAGTAGGCGTTCGAGACCCCACCCAGATGTACACATACGTGGCCGTATTTTCTTTCTTGCACCCTGGCCGCTGTACGTACGTGTACATGCTACGTGCGCTCCTCTACTACGACACGTGCGCGCCTCTACTACGACACGTGCGCGCCTCTACTACGACACGTGCGCGCCTCTACTATGACACGTGCGCGCCTCTACATCGACCAATATGTACGTACACGTTCGCGACTAGAATGACAACACTACGTACGCTTCGACCAGGTGGGTCCCGACTGTCAGGCACTTCCTTGCTTGCGAAGATGTAGCTGGTGGGTCCCAGCAGTCAGGGGGGCAAAATACGGTGGCCCATCCGGTGGGTCCCCGCTGTCAGGTGGAGGAATAATTATTTTGCATGTAATAAGGAGGCACTTCCTTGCTCGGCCGTGGACCCAGTTGTCAGCCTCTCCATGTACAGTCCATGTCCGATGGAAGCCGTTCCTTGACCACGTTGACCACGCCGCGCCGAGAGCACCAGGGCGGTGGATGACGGCGAGGCCTAGGAAGGGGACGACACGGAGCCGGGGAAGACACGACAGTGGATGCCCACGCGTAGAGGAGTATGAGGGCACTGGTTCACTGGGGTGTGTGGCTGCTGTCCCCGTAGAGTAACAGGGGGTGTGGGTGAGTAGAGGGATGGCCTGGTCAGCGGTGGGAGTAGTAGGGTGCGGTGAGGCCTCTACCGCATCGCAGCCGGCCACGGGAGGCAGGAGCACGAGGCACGACCGGCGCTGGTTTGGGCGGCTGGAGCAAGAAGACCAGAGGTTGAAGAAGCACTACGACCGTTGGATGGACATCGTACGGTCACTGGAGCTAGAATCGTGCATATTGACTAAGTTGACAAAGCCCTCCGTCCCCATCAACTTAGTAGGCCCACAAGTCAGCCTGCCACTATACTGGGTCCCAGCTAACAGGGGGAGTATTCATTTTTTGTGCGTAATAAGGAGGCACTTCCTTGCGTGCGAAGATATAGTTGGTGGGTCCGAGCTGTCAGCGGCGGTAATGTTTTTTTCGTGAAATACAGAGGCCCTTTCGGTGGGTCCCTGATGTCAAATGGAGGAATCACTATTTTGCACGTAATAAGGAGGCATTTCCTTGGGTGCAGTCGTGGACACAGCTGTCGGCCTCTCCACGTACAGTCCACTTCAGATGCATGTCGGTCGTTGACCACGTTGACCAGGCTGCGCCGAGAGCGCCAGGGTGGTGGATGACGGCGAGGCCTAGGAAGGGAACGACACGAAGGCAGGGAAGACTCGGCAGTTGTTTCCCACGCGGAGGGGAGTACGACTGTACGAGGGTTTACTGGTTCGTCTGCTGTCGCCGGAGAATAACAGCAGGTGTGGGTGAGTAGGGGGATGGCTGGGCCAGCGATGGGAGTACGGTGGGGCGGTGAGGCCTGCGCGGCAGCACAGCCGGCCGCAGGGAGGAGGGAGCATGCAGTCCCGCCGGCGCTTGTTTGAGCGGCTAGAGCAGGAAGAGCAGAGATTGAAGAAGCACGACGGCCGTTGGATGGACATCCAACAATCACCGCTTATGCGTCAACCTTTTTTTAGGAAAGACTCAAATATGTGGAAAATAGCATACAACCCATCTGCCATTATTTCTAATATTTTCCAGCCCATTTGCTAATTCTTAAGGTTTTTTTGGAGCCCATATTCTTTTTGTTAGCATTACAGCCCAAATTGTGGCCACGGTTAAAAAATTATACGAAATTTTGCATATTTCGGTGCTGTCCGAACTGTTTTTAATCCCGAAATTTCGACTCACATTCAAACTGATTTTAAAAATAAATGTATATCAATATAAAATCCAACAAATTCTCCACGCATAAAAATTAATGTAATTTAAAATCTTGAAATAAAAAAAAGATATTTGAAACTAATTGCCGGTTTGATGTGTTTTAAAAATGTACAACCCATTTCTCATTACTGATGTGCAATTTTCTCGGCCAGCCGAATGAAAGCTCTCCTCGTCTTGAAAGATTTCTAGCCCAACTGGCCTGACAAAGTGACTTACTTGGAAAATCACAAAAAAACTAGGCTGTAGCCGTGGACCCAGCTGTCAGCCTCTCCACGTACAGTAATCTTCTGATGGAAGTCGTTCCTTGACCACGTTGACCATGCCGTGCGGAGAGCACCACGGCGGTGGACGACGGCGAGGCCTAGGAAGGGGACAGCGCGGAGCCGGGGAAGACGCGGCAGTGGAAGCCCGTGCGGAGAGGAGTATGAGGGTTCACTAGTTCGGCTGCGATGTGAGGCTGCCGTCGCCGCAGGGCCTGGCCAGCGGTGGGAATAGTAGGGGGCGGTGAGGCCTCCGCGGCAGCACAGCCGGCCACGGGAGGCAGGAGCATGCGGCACGATCGGCGCTGCTTTGGGTGGCTGGAGCAAGAAGACCAGAGGTTGAAGAAGCACTACGACCATTGGATGGACATCGTACGGTCACTGGAGCTAGAATCATTCATATTGACTAAGTTGACAAAGCCCTCCGTCCCCGTCAACTTTGTTGGCCCACAAGTCATCCTCCCACTATGGTGGGTCCCAGCTAGCAGGGGGTATTCATTTTTTTGTGCGTAATAAGGAGACACTTCCTTGCGTGCGAAGATATAGCTGGTGGGTCCGACATGTCAGCGGGGGCAACGTTTTTTTCGCGAAATACAAAGGCCCTTCCGGTGGGTCCCAACTGTCAGGTGGAGGAATCATTATTTTGCGCGTACAGTCCACGGCCGATGGATGTCGTTCGTTGACCAAGTTGACCAGGCCGCGCCGAGAGCACCATGGCGGTGGATGATGGGGAGGCCTAGGAAGGGGACGACACGGAGCCGGGGAAGACTCGACAATGGTTGCCCACACGGTGGGGAGTACGAGGGTTTACCGGTCCGGCTGCCGTCGCCAGAAAATAACAGGAGGTGTGGGTGAGTAGAGGAATGGCCTGGCCAGCAATGAAGTAGGGTGGGGCGGTGCGTCCTGTGCGGCAGCATAGCCGGCCACGAGAGGCGGGAGCAGGCAGTCCCATCGGAGCTGGTTTGGGCGGCTGGAGCAAGAAGATCAGATATTGAAGAAGCAGCACGACCGTTGGATTAACATCCAACGGCCACTGCTGCTAGAATCATTTGTGGACTAAGTTGACAAAGCCAAAGTACACGTCAACCTAGTACACCCACAAGTCAGCCTCCAAATCTGTCCCAAATAGCATACAGCCTGAAATTTCTAGCCAGATTCAAATTAATTTTAAATCTAAATATACCTTAATTTAAATTCAATGAAATTTTACCCACACAAAAACAATGAAATTTAAAATATCAAATTCCGAAAGAAAACAGTATTTTGGAACTAATTGTCTGTTTGCTGTATTTTTTCATTTTACAGCCCATTTATTATTACTTATAGCCCATTTCTTATTACTTATAGCCCATTTTCTGGGCGAAATGCATCCCTCCTCGTCTTGAAAGATTTCCGGCCTAGCAGGGCGTAGAAAAGCAAGTAGGCCTACGTTGGTTATTCTGCAAAAAAAAGCTAGCTAGCAATTTTCAGAAAGGAAAAAAACAAACTGGGCTGGCCATGTGCTAAACATATGAAATAAAAGCCTGGGCTAGACGTGCCATGGGTCCCGCACAACCCAGTTAATACCCTTCTCCATCCCGAAAAAACAAAATTACTGCGCGCGCTGCTGGGTCCCTACTGTCATCCTCACCATGTACAATCATCTCCTTATTCCTCTCGGTTGTTGACCATGTTGACAACACCGGAGGGCGGCGCCGCGGCAAGCGAACCAAGGCGGAGGACGATGGTGAGGCCTCGGACGGGAACGAACAGGAGCCGGGGCAGATCACAGCCAGCTGTGGGAGGCGGGAGCAGGCGGTCCCGCCAGTGCTGGTTTGGCTTTGGCGGCTCGAGGAAGAAGAGACTGAAGAAACGCGACATACGTTGAACGTCAATCCAACGGTCAAGGTTGGCACAATCGTTTTGTTGACTAAGCGGACACCAAGTAGCATACTTTTTTATATATAGGAAGAAAACTGCAAGGAAAATGCGTTCATCTGCCGTCCTCCTCACAGGGAACGTTCGCCACATAAGTGACTAGCACCGTTGGTTTTCAACCGAGAGGTCTTGGGTTCGAGTCCCAGGAACTCTCAATTTTGTCCTCCTTCCTTCCTTGCAAAAAGGGAAAGAAAATCAAAGACTTGGGAAGGCGTACAGAACAAGCTAGTGTACCAGTAATGAGACGTTGCCGAGTTTTAGAAAAAAGAAAGACGTGCTCCTGTAGCTGGTTCGAATCCAAACCTAGACTATGACTATATATGGTGCTATGCTACTCTACAAGTAATGAAACTGACATATCCAACATTCGCTTCTCCTCTTCTCTACTTACTCTGCCTAGCATCAGAAGCTATGGCCGCAGCAACCATGTCCGCTGGCTGCTCGTCCACCTGCTCTTCAGCAGGCAACAACCAGATATGCGCCAAGTCGCAACCCGTACCATCGCCTATGGGTCTCATCACACCCTCGCCGGCACGCGCACCGCAGCCGATTGCTCATCGCAACCCGCTGCCGTTGGTGTGGTGCCACTGCTGCAAATCACGCAGAGTCATCCGTCGCGTCTCAACCACAATCTGCAACCCTGGCCGAGTCTTCTACAAATGCCCGAATCATGGGGTAATAATATGTTTAAGTGTTGTTCTGCTGCTTTCAGTTGCTGATTTTTTTAATAGTTTGGTTGATGATATACCAATTTGATTCGTGCAGAAAAGGGAAGATTCGTGTGATTTGTATTTCTGGGAAGTTGCTGATGTGGGGGAATGCAACTACGCTGATTATTTGGTTAGCCGAGGAATCCCAATACCAGCAGGTTGGGGTGTTGGACAAGTAACTGAAGGAATGGCAGAAGCTTAAAGATGCAGTTCCTCTGATCATGGCCAAGCAACAGCTGCTGAACGACCTTAACAGCAATGAGGAGATGAAAGAGCTTGTGAAGATAATGGGCAAAATTGATGTGCTCTGTAGGACGATTGTCTCTTTATTTGCAGTGTATGTAGCACTCGTGATGTATTCAGTGGCTACGACATGAGCACTTTGCTGAAACTAGTAATGAATGAAACCTGTGTAGCAGGCTAGGCGTAGTGTTGTGAACATCTAATGATTTCTATTAACAGAAATCAGGGGGTATCCCCTTTTGCTCATATAAATAAATAAATAGCAGAGGCCCTGTTGGGTCAGCTTTGTTCTCATTCGAAGACGTCGAGCAAATTGCAGTCCAACAACAAACTATGCCATCAAATTCAAGTTTCACAGCCAAATATTAGTACAACTAAACAAAAATGTCATCATGTTTTAGTTGTCATACAATCACCAAACACAAATCAGCATACATAACAAGTGATGTTCTCACAGCAAAATACTAAACAACATGTTCATCAGGTTTCAGTTGTCATAGCAAACACAATTTCACATAGTAGATAAAAAACGTCTTCTGACAGGCAAATACGACAAAATCAATGTAATCATCATCCACAGCAGCAGCGTCAACATCTTCACGATGTGTATCAGTCTGAATCGTAATTCCCCACGGTGTCATCTTCTTCTTCGTCCTCAACGTCCTTGAACGTTAGCTTCTTCTTGATCAACTCTTGTATGTCCACAGCACGACATGCAATCTTTTTGCCGACGTCATTGACGTGATGGTTCTCAAAGATATTAGGAACATCTGTGTTATCTTGTACATCAGGAGCAGTGTAAGCATCATCTTGTTGTGCAACTTCATTAAACGAATTCCTTTGCTCAAACCTTTGCAATACTCTCCAGTCATCTCTACGTGCAAATGTGTCTTCCATGGAAAATATCTGTGTTGCTTGATTTGCCAAAATAAAAGGCTTGTTGGTCTGGTACGCTGCCTTGACATTGATGGATTTGAAATAATCATCAGCTCTGGGTTTTGCGATCCTGGAAAACAGGTTATACCAACGACAGCACAACAGAACCACACACCGATGATCCTCGAAACTGGAGATATACTGCAACTGAATAATGTCTGTTATGTTAGCATACATTTCAGTTGTCTCTTTGTCGTATGTATCCGTGCTCATGATGGCACTGTTTTGTGTCTTCCTGCCTTCGTCTCGTGCAAGGGTGTTGTAGTGCACATCTCCAACAATGCAAGATTCATAATTTCTTACCCGAGTATCAGGACCCATTCCTAGTGAGTAAAGGGCATCATCAACTGCCTGCCCATCCTCCCACATCTTCTTAACCTATGGTTAGAAAATAGACAAGCTGATCATCTTATGTACTCAATATATTAAAAAAACTGACAGTGCACTTCAAAAGCTTACATGGTTCTTGAACCATTTCGCAAATCCTGCCATAACTAGTTTGTGAATGTTTCTTGGATTTTGCGGCAATAACTCCTCTTTGTAGATGCTGCACAACATAGTGATCACGTCAAACATCTAAATATATAAGAATGTGCTACAAGTTTAGTAGATTATGATGTATAAGCTGCAGTACTGCACTTACTTGATATAGGGTAGTATCTCAGGACAGTTATTCAACACATACCAAACCATTTTGTCCAAATCTTTAGGTTTTTCCTCTTGTCGACTCTTCCATGTAACTCGAACAGAATAATCGAAAACATTGAGCCCGGGATTGTCTTCACCCACCTCTTTGCTAAGCTGATCAGCTGTTTCAATGTATTTTGAGCAGAATGTCAACGCTTCTATAGCAATGTAGGCCTCTGCAATGGAACCCTCGGGTCTAGCTCTGTTCCTAACATAGCCCTTGAAAGTGCCTAGCCGCCTTTCAACAGGGTACATCCAGCCATACTATACTGGACCTCTAAGTAGTGCCTCATCAGGTAGATGAACAACCAAATGCACCATCACATCAAAGAAGGCTGGAGGATATATCTTCTAAAGGTCGCATAGGATAGTTGGTATCTTGTCTCTAAGATCCTCCAAAGCATCTATCCTGATATTCCTACTGCAGAGTTCCCTGAAGAATTGTCCCAACTCTGCGACTGCTCTATATAAGTCAGGGCGGCCCAATCCTCTAAGGATAACAGGTAAAACCCTTTGAAGTAGGACGTGGCAGTCATGAGTTTTAAAAACCCTTGTACCTTGTTTCCATCTGCACCGACTCTCCTTTCAGGGTTGGAAGCAAATCCATGTGGGAATCTCACACGTGACAGGACCTCATAGAATTCTTTTCTTTTTACCTTGTCCAAGACGTACATAGCTGGTGCCATATCCCGTGGTTTACCTTCATCTTGCACCTGCAAATCCTTTCTGATACCGAGGTGTGTCAAATAAATCCTAGATTTTAAGGTATCTTTCGTCTTGCCTTCAATATTAAGAAGTGTGTCGATAATGCTGTCACGTATATTTTTCTTGATGTGCATCACATCAAGATTATGCCTTAGATCCAAATCTTTCCAATACTCCAAGTCCCACAAAGTGGACCTGTGGGTAAACAATAATCTCTCTTCTACCCTCCCACGCTTCCTTTTCCCGCTACCATTACCAGGATGGTTTCCTGGTGTAATATGCCTGACCTTCTCTAATTCCACTTGCAACTCATCGGCGGTGAGCCTCTTTGGCGCATCACGGTTTTCATGCTTTGCATTGAACACATGTCTTCGGTATTTTCTAGGATGCGGCTTGTCCTTGGCAAGGAAACGACAGTGTCCAATGTAACATATCTTGCTAAGTATTGCGTATGATAGCGGATTCCTGTCACAGCGAACACATGCATTGTAACCATGTGTCGTTCGCCCTAACATAGTGCCCAAAGTCGGATAATCATGGATGCACCAAATTATAACAGCACGCAGAAAGAAATCAGCTGGTGGGCTGCTATATAGGTCTCGAGTGAGAACACCCTTCCATAGCTGTTGAAGTTCCTCCACAAGAGGCTCCATGAACAAATCAAAATCCTTTCCAGGACTTTTTGGACCTAGGATGAGCAAGGCCATCATGTAGTTTGATTCTTCGGTGCAGACATTTGGAGGCATGTTGTAAGGGATAACAAGCACTGGCCACATGCTATATGTGGCGCTCTCGTGGCCAAATGGGTTAAATCCATCTGAAGCTAAGCCAAGTCTAATGTTTCTCGGGTCAGCAGCAAACTCTTTGTGTTTATCATTGAAGCTTTTCCACTCACTACCATGAGATGGATGGCTCATTACATTCTGATCTCTGTACTCCTGGTTCCTAGAATGCCACAGCACATCCTCTCTTGTTTCAGCATCATGAAACAACCTCTGCAATCTTGGTGTAATTGGAAAATCTCTCAGAACATTATGAGGAATCCTCTTCATAGCATCGCCATCTTTCCATCTTGATGATTTGCATTTCGGGCATTCACTTAAGTTGGCATAATCCTTCCGGAATAGAACACAATTATTCTTACAAACATGGATCATATCATATCCAATTCCAACTGCACGAAGGAAATTCTTCATTTTACTATAGGTGTGTGGTAGCTCAGACGCATCTGGGAAAGATTCGCGGAAAGCATCCAACATCGCATCGAATGATTTGTTGGTCAATCCGCTCAGATGTCTTCACCTGAAGAAAGGTGACCATAGCTGAGAATACTGACAGCTTATTTCCTGGGGTGACAGCAACGTTGCATTGTTCCAACATGCGGGCCCACCGTTTTTCTTCTGCAGGTGAAAGTTCACGGAATGCACGAGCATTTTGTAGCATTGTTTCAATGTTGGTCAAACTCACTGGCTCTGCCACCACCACCTCCTCCTCCTCTTCCACCTGAGCATCAGGCAGATCAAGATGGTGATCTGCTGCTTCCACGTAGTCAATAACATTGACGTTCACAGCTTCACCATGATGAACCCACCTAGTATATGTGAGCGACATCCCATACAAGTGTAGATGATTTTGCACAGTTGACTGGGGTCTTGTAACTGAATTCATACAACTGCTACACGGGCAGAGCACATCTGATTTCAGACCATCGTACTCAGCTCTGATAAAGTTCATGAAGTTTTCAATCCCCTCGACATATGCTGCGGAGAATCTTCGAGCAGAAGTTATCCAAGTCCTATCCATCTGTTAGACATACAAATTAGTTCTTCTACTAGATATTACAGGAAAAACATATATGCTTTTTTATGAAGTCCCGAAAAAAATACCTAGGTCGATGTCTAAAGCTATGGCAAGATATTTGGACGAGCAGATCTAAGTAGCGAAATATATGTAAAGCTAATTCAGCAAACAGATTTGAGTGCCAAATTATGGCAGGCTGTTTCAGCAGTCAATGAGGCCGAGCACACAGCCATCGAACTATCAAAGGCCATCGCAGCAACAAAGATCGAGTATAAAATGGTGTAGAGCTATTTCAGCTAACAGATTGGCTACTAGACCATGGCAATCTACGTCACAATAAATATATGGCAGGATATTTTAGCAACTAATCGTCCTTGGCATGCCATCTCAGCTAAGCAGATTGAGTGCAGAACAGGGCAAGGAAGCTTCTTAAGCAGAGCATATTAACAGTAAACTACTTCGGCAAACAGTGAGATTAACAACGTCTATTAGCTAACATCCAGCGCTACACCAACATGAACGGGGCCTCAGTCTAGAATGTGTGTACCCTCGGAGAAGCTAACCGCCGTGTGTCTCCACATGAACGTCGCCAGCGGTGGCGGCACTGACCGCCGTGCGCCTCCACAAGAACATAGCCAGAGGTGGCGGCGCGGCTAGAGGACGGCAGTCTACGAGAGCGTACTGTGGGAGCGAGAGGATCGCCGAACCGCGGCGCCGATGTATCGGCGCGACGGGGAGGGCGTCTTTGGCGGAGCGAATGGAG
>NC_057794.1:392169484-392191702 GCF_018294505.1 Triticum aestivum | reverse complement strand
CGCGGTGGGCGGGGGGAGTTTGGCGCATGGTCGGTTTCTCCAAGTGCAGTCCCACGTGTCAGTGAAGAGGCAAGCCGAAGCGCGTTCCGTTTGTGTGAGCCGTGTGTAGGACCGAACGTGTGTGGGGTGCAATGCGATCGCGACAGGAGTGCTGTGAGTGTACCACATTTTTTCCTTTTAAACTAGGTGCTTCGCCCCCTCAAAAAAAGTCTGTTGCTTCGAGCGATCCATTGATACTACTACTAGTAATCCGGTAATCCCGACTAAAACGGCGGGGCCGGGTCTTTTCCCGCGCGATATGCTGGGAGGTTGGCTTAGTTGGGTTTTTAGGATGAGTAATGCTACACCTACGTAATCCCAGTTACATAATTAACGCAATGTGAAACGTGTGAGCTGTTGATTGTAGATTGGGGGGAGGGAGGGGCCCACCACTATGAAAATCAGGGGAGGAGAGAGAGAGGCAATTTACGTTAACCCTTACTTAGGTTCCCGTAGATGTAGAAAGATGTGTCCGATCCTGCAATATAGGCCGTCCGATCTATATCTAACGGATATGAAGGAAACTATGACAATTTACCCGCACTCCTCTCCACATTTGCAGATAAGGCTTTCCCTTGTTCATCCTTTTCTCCCACAAGATCTTGATTTCTGTGCAATGCACGGGCATCTTGCTAGTACTCCTACAATATGTATATTATTGTGAAAGTTCATATACACCGGCCGAGATTAATGCAAACACGGCATATTTTCATTACATTTCAAACTTTTATAGGACAAAAAAATAAAATAAACCCGACCCTAAACCTATTCTACGGCGGCGACCAACACCCTCCATCTATGATCTCCATGTACGGGGGCGGGGTTCAAGACCCTTGAAGTGAAGGTGCGGTCTCCGGCAAGGAAAAGTAGAACACGGGAGATGGACCGGCCAGTTGGCACACCATGCCTTGCCGCCTCCCATGCCCTACTCATCCTCAGAGGAGTCCCCGACCTCGGCGGTGCCGGACGTTGGACGGCGGCAAGTAGGACGCGTGGATGACGGTGCTCCCGTCGTTGGCCGCCAGCGTGGCCACCGCTTGTGCGGCGACTTGAGCGAGGGCGGCGACCTCGAGCTCCATCCCCGAAGACAAGTTCTCCCGCAGAGGTTCGCGCTTGCGGTCATGGTGGATGTGGTTCCAGGTAGGAGGACGATGCGCTATGGTGTGGAGGTTAGCTGGGTGTTGCCTCTTTAAGTAGCGCATTCCGGTGAGGCCAAGCGCCCGGGTGTGTCATTAAGTCGCCGGAGTTGGTTGCGCGGGCACCGAGCCTCTTAATGACGACATACAAACGAGCGGCATGAATGCAGGCAGCTGGCACCGGCTGGGAACGCACCTCGCGACGGCCTGAGGGACGAGGGTTTTGGTGTGCCAGGGTAGTCAGCTGCGGTCGTGGCAACATTGGAGATGCCCTTTGCTCACATGCGATCCCCGCATGTCATTGGAAAAGCAAGACGACCCGACATGGTCTCAGGTCTAGAGGATGTAGTTGGCCGCGCTACACCACTCCGCGGACGCATCGCGACGCCCCGTGCATCCTCGACGAGCCGGGTGTTGGGGTGTGTTTGGATTCTGGCCAAAGTGCACCTTGCCAAAATTTTGGTCATGACCAAAAGATTGGTCTTTGTTTGAGTGGTTGCCATTTTTTTGGCATGCCAATCAACTCTAGCCAACTCTAGTTCATTTTTCTTGCCAATGTCGGCCAAATCATGGGCAACCAATACCTCAACCAAAATTTTGGTCATGACCCAAAGATTGGTCTTTGTTTGGACGGTTGCCATTTCTTTGGCATGCCAATGAACTCTAGCCAACTCAAGTTCATTTTTCTTGCCAATGTCGGCCAAATCATGGGCAACCAATACCTCAACCAAAATTTTGGCTACCCAATGCTTTGATGGGGCAACCTTGGGCACAAACCAAACATACCGTTGGTCGTGCCACAACACTAACGCCACCCTCGGCAAACTGAAACCGACCGTGTCTAGCGACGATATGAGCATGTCGCTCACCGCGGTCGCCGTGTCCAGAGGCGGTGCTGGAGCTGCGCCCCGTTGTTGGCCCCAATGACCCACATGAACGGTCGTGGGCCAGCTCCTCCATTGGACTAGTCTGCGCTACATTGTCCCGACGGGTGTGCCCCACATGTCTGTTTCCCTGTTTTCCCGGCCATATTCGAGCGTCAGTGCTCCGTGTTGCGCATTAGGCCTTTCACTATGTAGGCCAAGAAAGACAACTTATTGTTTATTTGAGCCGTTCAAGTATAATCATGTGGCGTTTGCTTATTTCTCATTCCTCTCCAACCCTCTTCTCCATCGATCATGTCGCCCTCCAGTCGAGTCCATCCTCCCGCATGCCTCATTTGAACATTCTGCCGAGTATCATTCACATGTACCCACCCTAGTCCTCTTTCAATAGATCTCCGGACCCCTAGATGAAATCTAGAGGGAACGAGTGGGGGCACGTGATACCTAAGGTGGATTCAAAATTTTGAACCGGTGATCATAGCATCCGCAAATCATATATAAAGGGTATTCAATGTTTGTTTCATTTTTGAATGTACAATATACTCCCTCCTATCCTTTCTAGTTTACATATAAGTTTTATGTGTAGTCAAAGTATATCTACTTTGATCAAAAAGGTATCAACATTCAACAACGCCAATCAATATTGTTAGATTCGTACGTACTCCTAGATTTGTACTCGAGATGGTTTCCAATTTGACTATTGACAAGATTAATAGTACATGAGATGTATAATGTGAAAATTATATCATTGGAAACTCCTTTCACATACGAATTTGACCATATGCTTTGTGTAAGTTGCATGTCATATATTATTACTCTAGCATTTGGTCAAAGTTAGCCTCGAAAAACGCATTAGACCCTGTATGCTTTGTGTAAGTTGCATGTCATATATTATTACTCTAACATTTGTGTAAGTTGCATGTTATATATTATTACTCTAACATTTGGTCAAAGTAGTATAGTGGAAGTGGATCCTCTGACGTAGGTATCCCTGCCTTACCCTCCCTTTCGGTCACTTACTGGCGGACCCCATGCTTGCTAGGCCCCGCATGTCAGTTACTCAATGGGTTCGGCCACGTCAGGGGATCCTCATCCGTAGTATACTCTGTCTGTTTTTATTTACTCCGCATAAAACAGAGGGAGTGGTGGTATAATAAATGATGCGGGCGGGGGAGGGGGAGGGACGTCGGTTTGCTCTCAACTGCGGTCCCACAAGCGAGCAAAAATGCAAGACGAAGCGCATTCCATTCGATGAGCGACGTGGAGGGTCCAGCGTGCCGGGCTGCAACGCGAACGCGACAAGAGCGATGTACAGTCAAAACCGATTGACCGGTCGTCACCGGAACCACTATTCACACCAGAACTTTCGCTGCTCGGCCTACGCCAGCCACTACCCTAAAACCACACTAAATCTCCAGCCCATTCCCCCACCTTTCGACCCCCTAGCCTGCATCAAGCGTCCCCTAGTTCGCCGGAAATCCATGGTGCACCGCAAGATCACTTACTACAAGATGCTGATGCCGGAGCGCCACGCAGAAATCGCAGCGACGGTCGGCGCCACAGACCTCCGTTCCCAAGCTCGCTTTGCAGCGGGCCAATCCCTGAGTTCTCTGGAGCCAAGCTACGAGGAGGAGGAAGACGATCCAATGTTCATGGCGGAGGTCGCGGCGCAGAAGGCCCTCGATGGGTATGAGACGATGGACGTCGACTTCGTGCCAGCGTCCGAGTCCCCCATGGTGCAGGCGGACCAGCGGTTCAACATGGCGATACTAAAGGAGGACCGAGAGGCAGAGGCTCAACTTGACACGGAGCGCGCGCATGCCGCTACCATCGAGGCTCTCCTGCAGGAGGAACCGGATGTCGTGGAGGTGAACCGGGCGGCAGAGGCTCAACTTGAGGCGGAGCGCGCGGATGCCGCTGCCATCGAGGCCCTCCTACAGGCGGAACCAGACGTCCTGGACTTGAACCGGGCGGGAGAGGCTCGACTCGACGCAGAGCGCGCGGATGCCGCTCTCATCGACGCCCTCCTGCAGGCGGAACCGGACGTCCTGGACTTGAACCGGGCGACGGAGGCTCGACTCGACGCGGAGCGCGCGGATGCCACTGCCATCGAGGCCCTCCTGCAGGCGGAACCGGACATCCTCGACTTGAACCGGGCTGTGCTCTCGTCCGTGCAGAGCGCCCGCACGCTCCGCTTGAACGAGTAGCTGGAGGACGAGGACAACCACGGTGCGGAGACACACGTCGGCAGCGACGGCTGGTTCGCGCCGGCAGCCAAAGACGATGAGGTCATCTCTTTCCGCGAGCAGTGATAGTTTTTCTTATGTTGTTGTTTTTATGGATCTTTTGCTGTGTAAAAACATATATTTGTTATGCAAGTCGCCTGACTTGGGTCAGTCTACCATTTCAGGCGGTTGGATGAATATCCTACGTCTCCTAACCCTTCTTTCCTTCTTCCTCACCTCTTCTTCTTCCCCAACAGGCCACCGCACGGGCCGTACGGATACTCCCCAAATTGCGGTTCGATAAACATACTCTATGAAAGAAAATTATGTGTCAGCCATAGGATGGCTGAGTTTGGTGTGTTCCCATGCGACAACATGTGTCAGTGAGGGTGCATTCCCTTGGTTGGGTTTGCGACGTGCAGGAGCGACCGTGTGAGGGTGCGGTGCGACCGCGGCATGCAGGAGCGACCGTGTGAGGGTGCGGTGCGACCGCGATAGCCATGTGCAAGTGTACCTCCTTCTCATTTTGAAAACTTTAGGCAAGCTTGGAAAAAATGTGTGGCGAAGTTTGGCAATGCAAGGCCTAGACCCAAACAGGATAAGTACGTACGTAATAGGAGTACTAGTGTTAAAAAAGAAAGGCTGGGTTTTCCTTCACGGGATTTAATCGATACAAATCCTTGTTTCACGTGTCAATTAATGCGTATTTTTTTCTCCAAAGACCAAAGAGCTAACCATCTATCGGAGTAAATGACCACGGGTAGCCTAGCCGGCCCCCCCTGGCACTTCAGAAAAATTATAGGCCGATCAAGCCTCCGAGCGTCCAAGACATGGGGTCGCCTTCCCCTAGCCGGCTACCTCTCAAGGCAGCTGCGCAAGGGTGGCCCAGCCCTGAAATCCTTGAGAAACAAGACCATGAGAAGGCCGACTTCCAGAAGCCGGCCATAAAAAGGCCGACTCCTAGGAGCTGGCCCCTCAGCAGGCGGCTAAGATCTTGCCCTCGGAGTCTGCACCCACATAATGGCGACGCGACGGGGCGTGGCTACAGTAAAGCCTGCCACCCCCGAATCCCAGCGCACGCATGGCCACAGAGCACCGTACGGGGCGGCCATCACCCGTCCGGCGCGGCATTGTTGCCACGATGATCGTGACATCAACCACGGCGAGCGGTCAGTATGACCCGTGGGTGGCAGGCCCCCTCGGTCAGGGAGATCCCAAAGACGGCCAGGCTTCCCACTGTCGGCCAAGTGTATGGCCGGCTTCCAATAGCCGGCTAGCTCTCTCCCTCCAAGGAGGTGCTTCATTAAGGAGACAAGAGAAGGTAAGGCTACAGTGATGAGCCGCCTCGCAGTGGCATTGTAGCCATGCTTACCACGACAAAGCCATCGTCACCAGGGGCAAGGCAATAGTAACCAGCCCCCGACAGGACCCCCGAGCGGTGGGGCTGGCCTGTCGACCAAAGGGTCGGCAGCCGGCGGGCCCACCAGTCGGTGGAGAAGCCGGCGGGCGTAGACACAGATGACTAGGGCCCACACCCAGCCAGATTACCATTGTACCCCTGGGGGGTAGGCCTATATAAACCCCCAGGGTTCCCATGCAGGGGGATCTCTTTTTGGATAGTTTTTAGACACCACAAGGAGAAGAGGAGTGGGCTGGCCTTGCCCTCCTTCATCCTTTCACCGAACAGCTCAAGGAGCATTCTGTAGCTACCCATCGAGCTAGTGATCATGCGGAGACCCCACAGAGCAGCATTAGGGGTGTTATCTCCACGGAGAGCCCTGAAGCTGGGTAAGATTCGCCGGCGTGCATGTCTTCGCCTTATCACGTTTCCAGGCACCGGCGATGTTTTATTGGCTCCCACAATGATAAGCCATCCATTGGCATATGTCGCACCAACCACCCGACATTTGGCGCCCACCATGGGGCCATGTGCACCGTCGTCCGGAGACCTGTTCTGGACGGGAACCCTCTTCCTTCCCAACGTGTGTAGCCAGCCCAGCTCGCCCGATGGTGCTTGCCCTGACGCGCTGGAAGACGTCACCGACGCCTGTGCGGCAAGCTGCCTCACCGATCTTCTTAGCGAGGCTCGCATCTCCGACGAGCCCGCATCCGACGCGGGCACAGACTGCCCCGAGAGTCACCTCGTCAGCCTCCTCGACCAACTACACGTCTCCGGCGAGCTTGCCGCATACTTGGAGTCGGTTGGCTCCACCGACCCGATGCTTGTCGACTCCGACACGGCATCCCTTGACGCCTTCCCCACCAACGTAGTGTTCATCAACGACCCTCTTCCTCGAGCCGACAGCAGCAGCAGTGCCATCATTGAGGTACTGGTCATCAGCCACGGCGCACCCTCAGGCGAAAACGCCCACGACGCTCTACGGACGGTGCTGCATGACTTATCCGTCCCCGTCCCGGCCGACGCGGACGCTAAGACGTTGGAGGCGCGCCGCCTCGCCCTCGTTGCGGAGGGCCAGAAGCTCGCCACCATGAGACGCCTCACCGAGGCTCACCAGCGCAAGGTCGACCGTGCCGCCTTTGGCACGCCGCCTCCCGATGGGCCGAGCCGCGTCGACATCGTCAAGAAACACGGCGCGGCTATCGCCGACATGCTGGGAGCAGAACGCCCAATCTATGCCACGCCTCTCGAGAACTTGCGCGCCACCCAGGCGGCCGCAGACGAGTTGAATAGGCTGGGGCCTAATGAGCTCCCCTACATGACCAGACGCATACAACAACTTATCGACGCGGCCATAGAGCGGCATGAAGCCGACATCCGCGCCGAGAGTCCTCCCCCGCGCCGAGAGCACGACGCGACATCCTGAACACCGACCACGGAGAACACCCGCGTGAGAAAAGAAAAGGAGCCGGCTGCCAGCTGCAGCCGGACTCGAATCTCCATCGAGCGTGACGCAGAGGGCCGCCCTCGAGCCATGGAGTGGCGGGGCAACCCCCCTCCTCCTCCGCCTCGTGGAGAGAGATACCCTACCCCGCTGCCTGTCATGCATCCGACTCTCAGCGGCCGGCTGGGTCACTGCGAAGGAGTCGGCGAGAATGATGCCCCCCATCAGATCGACCGCCTTGCGTGATCCCTGGCCCTGGAAGAAGAATATGATGTTGGCCTGGCTTGCTTCGGCCCCCACATCCGCGACGAGCCCTTCCCCAAAGGGTTCTCGCTCCCAAGAGACACGCCCAAGTACAACGGCTCCGTGAAGCCGGAAGATTGGTTGATCGACTACTCCACCGCGGTTAGCATCGCAAACGGCAACAGGCGTGTTGCCGTAAAATATGTGCCCCTCATGCTCCAAGGCACGGCACGCACCTGGCTCAACAACCTCAAGCCTTACAGTGTCAACAGCTGGCTAGACTTCACTGAAGCCTTCATACGCAACTTCACCAGCACCTACAAGCGGGCTCCAAGCCCTGACAGCTCTCCTTGTGCGTCCAAGGGCCCAACGAATCGACTCGTGACTACCTCACGCATTGGGCCGAGCTCCACAATTCCTGCGAGGGAGTGCACGAGGTTCAAGCTATAGAGTACTTCACCGCCGGGTGCCGAGAAGGCACCCTCCTCAAGCACCGACTCCTCTGCAACGAGCCGACTACGCTCGACGAGCTGCTGGTCATAGCCGACAAGTACGCCATGGCTGATTCCTCAATGAAGACCGAGCTCCGAGTAGACGCCTCCGGGAACGTGCTTGCTCCAAGTTCCAAGACGCTGGCTGGAGAATCCAGCCAACGCCCGCACCAGAACGACCACAAGCGCAAGGCACCCCTGCCGCCTTCCACCAGTCGGCAGGTGGCCACAGTTGAAGACAAACAACCCAAGGGGCGGCCCGCACCCAAGAAGCAGAAGGGCGGCAGGCCGGCTTGGCAGCCGGCTTTCTCCTACAAGCAAGCACTTGATGCCCCCTGCAAGTTTCACAGCGGCGCAAAGCCTTCAAACCACACGACCAGAAAGTGCCATTGGCTCACACGGATCTCCAAGGGTGAGGGGATGGCGCCACCTCCGCCTGCTGGTCAGCCGCCTCCGGCTCCTCCGTAGCCGGCTGCCCGACCGGCGGTCAGAGCCGTTCAAGACGAATACCCCGACGAGCATGCCACCTACATCGTCTTTACAAGCCAGCCAGAAGATCGGCGTAGCCGGCGCCGACAACACCAAGAAGTCGACGCAGTCACCTCCAACAACCCAGAGTTCATGCACTGGTCGGAAAGGCCTATTAGCTGGAGCCGGACAGATCACCCAGAGGTGATGCCGTCTCCCGGCTCTTACGCATTGGTTCTGGACGCCACCCTCACTACAGAAAGGCGAGCCGCCCGTTTCTCCCGTGTGCTGATAGATGGTGGGAGCAGCATCAATATCCTATACCATGACACCATGGAGAAGCTGAGCATCAAGACAAAGCAGCTCATGCCCAGTCAGACTGTGTTCCATGGCATTGTACCCGGCTTGTCCTGCTCCCCAATCGGCAAGATCAAGATAGATATCCTCTTCGGGGACAAGGATCATTTCCGCCGAGAGGCAGTGTGGTTTGAAGTGGTGGATCTAGAGAGCCCTTACCACGCGTTGCTTGGCCGACCTGCCCTGGCCAAGTTCATGGTTGTACCCCATTATGCCTACCTCAAGATGAAGATACCAAGTTCCAAGGGCATCATCACCATAGCCGGAGACTACAAGAAATCCTCCGAATGTGCGGCTGCCAGCAGCTGGCTGGCCGAGTCCCTTGTAATTGCTGAAAAGAAGAAGATACTGGACCAAGTCATGGCCATGACCGGCAAGCAGCCGGCCCTGTCCCCCGACCCCAAGGAATGTGGCACCCAAGGTTCTTTTCAGCCGGCCAAGGAAACAAAGAGGGTACCTCTAGACCCAGATCACCCGGAAAGGTTTGCCACCATCGGGGCAAACCTGGATAGCAAATAGGAAGGCGAGCTTGCCGATTTCCTCCATGAGAATCGGGACATTTTCGCATGGTCCCCCAAGGACATGCCAGGTGTGCCGAAGGAATTCGCCGAGCACAAGCTACATGTCCGAGAAGGTGCGAAACCAGTCAAACAACCTCTCCGCCGACTATCGGAGGAGAAGAGAAGGATTGTAGGAGAAGAGATAGCCTAGCTTCTAGCAGCCAGCTTCATTATGGAAGTTTTCTTCCCAGAGTGGCTCGCCAACCCGGTCCTCATGCTGAAGAAAAATAACAAGTGGCGCATGTGTATAGACTACACTAGCCTCAACAAGGCTTGCCCCAAAGATCCCTTCGCCTTGCCAAGGATTGATCAAGTAATAGACTCCACAGCCGGATGCGAGCTGTTGAGCTTCTTGGATGCTTACTCAGGCTACCACCAGTTAAAGTTGGATCCGGCTGACCGCTTGAAGACCGCCTTCATCACACCCTTCGGAGCCTTCTGCTACCTGACTATGACATTCGGCTTGAGAAATGCCGGTGCCACCTTTCAGTGTTGCATGCAGAAGTGCCTCGTCAAGCAACTCGGCATAAATGCCCACGTCTATGTAGACGATATTATGGTGAAGACGGAGAAGCGCGACACCTTGCTGGAAGACCTCAGAGAAACATTTGAAAACTTGCACCGATTCCAAATCAAGCTCAACCACGAGAAATGCGTGTTCGGAGTACCAGCCGGCCAGCTCCTAGGCTTCTTGGTCTCCGAACACGGCATCGAGTGCAACCCAATGAAGATCAAGGCCATAGAGAGAATGGAGATTCCCACCAAGCTACGGGATGTCCAGAAGTTCACTGGATGCTTGGCTTCCCTGAACCGCTTTATCAGCCAGCTCGAAGAGAAAGCCCTCCCCCTCTACCGACTCATGAAGAAGTCCACTCATTTTGAGTGGAACGACCAGGCGGACCAAGCCTTCCACGAGCTAAAGAAGATGCTGACCACGCCGCCTGTCTTGGCGGCACTGGCTGAAAAGGAGCCCATGCTCCTTTACATTGCCGCTACTAGCCGGGTGGTCAGCACTGTCATCGTAGTCCAGCGCCCAGAAGAAGGCCAGGCTCAGCCGGTTCAGAGGCCGGTGTATTATTTAAGGGAAGTCTTGTCCACCTTGAAGCAGAACTACCCACACTACCAGAAGATGTGCTAGGGTGTGTACTTCGCTGCCAAGAAGCTCAAGCCCTATTTTCAAGAGCTCCCCATCACGGTCGTATGTACTGCCCAGCTCGCCGAGATCATAGGCAGCCGGGATGCATCCGGCCGAGTGGCCAAATGGGCCATTGAGCTGCCCCCCTACGCGATCTTCTACTAACCCCGCACCGCTATCAAGTCCCAGGCGCTGGCCGACTTCCTCGTCGATTGGGCCGAAACCCAATACCTGCCACCGGCTCCCGACTCCACTACTGGCGGATGCACTTCGATGGGTCCAAGATGCACACCGGCTTGGGAGCCGGCATCATCCTCACCTCTCCCAAAGGCGACAAGCTCAAGTATACATTGCAAATTCACTTTGCCACCTCCAACAATGTGGCCGAGTATGAAGCGCTCATACACGGGCTCCGGCTAGCCAAAGAGCTCGGCATCCGCCGGATCCTGTGCTATGGCGACTTGGATTTGGTGGTCCAACAGTCATCCGGTGACTGGGACGCCAAAGACGCAAACATGGCGAGCTATCGTTTCCTCGTCCAGCAAATCAGTGGATATTTTGAAGGATGTGAGTTCCTTCATGTACCACGTGCCGACAACATGCAAGCAGATGCCCTGGCACGAGTAGGATCCAACCAGCAAGCCATACCAGCCGGCGTTTCTCTCCACCGCCTCCTCAAGCCGTCTATCAAGCCGTCTTCAGAATCTGATTCCATCTTCGTGCCGCCTGACCCCAACGCAGTCAGATCCGACTTGGGAAACCAAGCAGGTGGCGCTTGGACTCCAACAGCCGGCCCGGGGATTGCCATAGTTGTACCCGGCCCGAGGAATTCGGAACTCGGCCCAGGGGCTACTGCAGCCGGCCCGGGGGCTACTACAGCCGGCCCGGGGACTACATCGACACAACAGGCGATGGCCGACTCCGACTCCAACTCTTCATCACCCAGCCCACCCGCCCCTATCACAGTGGCAGTCCTGACAATAGAAGAAGTCACAGCTCCATCATGGGCCCAGCCCATCCTCAACTTCTTAGTAAATAGAGAGTTGCCAACCGACGAGATCTTGGCAAGAGAAGTTCAACGCTGAGCCAGAGCCTACACAATCGTCAGCCGAGAGCTTGTTAGGCGCAGCGTCACTGGAGTCTTCCAGCGCTGCGTCGAACTAGAGAAGGGCATAGCAATCCTCAAGGACATCCACCAAGACAAATGCGGCCACCACGCTGCCTCAAGATCACTCGTCGCCAAGGCTTTTCGCCATGGATTTTTCTGGCCGACTGCTTTGGAAGATGCCAAGGAACTAGTCAAACACTGCAAAGGGTGCCAAGTTTCCAGCTCCAAGCAACACCTGCCGGCTTCTGCACTCAAGACTATCCCCCTCACCTGGCCCTTTGCCGTCTAGGGGCTGGACATGGTGGGCCCATTCAAGACAGCACGCGGCGGCATGATGCATCTGCTCGTCGCTGTGGACAAATTTACCAAGTGGATTGAGGCAAAGCCGATCAAGAAACTGAATGGGCCGACTGCCGTCACCTTCATCGGAGATATTACAACCCGGTATGGCGTACCGCATAGCATCATCACCGACAAGGGCACAAATTTTTCAAAGGGAGCACTGGCACGTTTCTGCGCAACACGCGGCATTCGGCTGGACCTAGCGTCCGTTGCCCACCCGCAGTCAAACGGCCAGGTCGAGCGAGCAAACGGCCTCATCCTCTCCAGCATCAAGCCCCGACTGGTCGTGCCACTGGAGCGTTCGGCCGGCTGTTGGCTCGACGAGCTGCCAGCCATCCTCTGGAGTTTGCGCACTACGCCAAACAAGTCGATCGACTTCACCCCTTTCTTCCTTGTATATGGTGCCGAGGCTGTCATCCCAACTGACATCGAGTTCGACTTGCCTCGGGTCACCATGTACATGGAGGCGGAAGCCAAGGAAGCACGAGAAGACGGCGTTGACCTGCTGGAAGAAGGCCGACTGTTAGCTCTCAGTCGGTCCGCCATCTATCAGCAAGGTTTGTGCCGCTACCACAGCTGGAAGGTCAAGCCAAGATCTTTCCAAGAGGGCGATCTTGTGCTCCGGGTGATCCAGCGAACAGCCGGCCAGCACAAGCTCTCGGCCCCTTGGGAGGTCCCCTTCATCATTAGCAGAGCTTTAGGCAATGACTCCTACTACCTAATCGACACGCAGAAGCCGAAGGCACGCAAGAGAGATGATTCCGGCAAAGAGTCGGAACAACCGTGGAACGCCAATCTCCTCCGAAGATTTTATAGTTAAAAAACAGTATGTAGCACACTACCTTTTGTACTAAGTATGAGACAAGGGGGGCCCCGAGGAGTGCTCGGGGACTACCCTATTTTATCTATGAAAGACGAGTACCACGCATACGATTATGTTACTACACTCGCTGTCTTCGTCCGACACCGGGTTCGACCAGTCGGCCCGGGGACTCGCCGCCTCAAGTTATATCTGAAGTTCCACCTGCAGTCAGACAAGTAGTGTGCTGGCACCCAAGCTCCCTCTTGCCAAAAAGTCACAGCTCGAAGAACCGACTGTCCAACTAGCAAGAGCCAAGGGCAGGAAAGGATGCCCACGCGAAAAATGGCGAAGGACCAACGAACTTATATAACGCGAGCCGGCCTCCCACCTGCCAACCGGCTACCAGAGCAGCCGGCTGGCTGGCTTCCCGTTCACCTTGCTGCAATCTGAGAAAGCTCGAGTACTTGCCTTCCCAAAACGACCAAGTCCTTCTCCGGCCACAGACTGCAGAGCAGCTGTCCGGCTAGGAAGGCGGCGGCCAAGGGAAGGCGGCAAAGGAAAAAGCCAAAGGATAAAAAGCAAACATAAACGAAAGCCAAACACATGCATAATATTTACACAAAAGACCTTTGAAATGCCAGCATTCAACATAGTCTGAATACACCCCCAGTGGGTGGAACTACGCAAATTAAAAGATTGTTCAAAAGAGTAACAAGCAGGAAAGCAAAGACGGTGGATCAAGCCAAGGGTACAACGGGTGATTTGGGCAGGTTGGTGGAGTCGGCGGTGCCGGCTGGAGGAGTGACCGGCTGGAGAGTCTTGGCATCATTGCTGGAGGCATGATCGGGCTGAGGCGGGCTGGTCGCTTCACCATCCGGCGCAGCGTCTTCGTCATCCTCTCCCTCCTCCCCTTCACCCTCATCACTGGAGGCAATCTCCTCGCCGAGTCTTCACCTTCGGCCGGGTTCAGCCCAAACCACTCCTCCGGCTGAGCGACACCGGCGTCATCCACCTCAGGAGTAAAGGCGCTGGTGTCGGTGTACTCGGCGATCGCTGAGGAGCGCTGGATGATAGTCGGCCACACCGCCTCCAGCTCCTCGTCAGCCTCCTGCCGCCAGGTGCTCAGCTGGTCTAAGTTCAGCCCTGGGTACCAGGCTCGGACGAACTCCAGAGCCCGCCCAGCGCCGGACCGGGCCGCTGATGCCTTCCAAGCCTCGAAGCGGCCGACTACGACCTCCAGCCAATCGGTGGTCCGACTTGGGGTGCGCGGGATCACCTCGCTGGGCCAGAGGGCGGCCAACACTTGCGCCCCGACGCGCTGAAGACGGCGGAGCATGCGATGGGCCGGCTGCAGGCGGGCTTGAAGCCGCAGAAGCTACTCCTCAAGTGACCGGCTGGCATCCGGCGTGATCTCAGCCCCCGCCTGCCGTCGCACATCGCGGTAGGCCTCGATGGCATGGGTGGCGGCGGCTGAGTAGCCGGGAAAGTAATCTGCACAAAGAGGAAAGTAGTGGCACAAAGTCAAAAAATGAATCAGATAGTAGAAGGCAGGCAAGGAAGCAAAGAAGAAGGCGGCCTACCATCAATCAAGTCTTCCACCCGGCTGTAGCCTTGGCTCGGCGCCTGCCTTGTCTCGGCCCAGTTTGCCGCCTCGGTCTCGTATTCGGCTTTGAGGGCAGCCTCGCTGTCCTGTGCCGCCTTCAGGGCCGCCGTGTGGCCCTCCTCCTGGTCGGCCAACCTCTTGGCCAGGCGGTCACGCTCTTGAGCTAGGGCGGCGCACTCGGCCTCCTTGGCACGAAGGGCGGCCTGGGCTCCGCTTAGCTAGCTCCTCAAGTCAGCATTGGCCCCTGCAAATATAAAGAAAGAAGTCGTCAGGAAAGGATCCGACCCGACTACTCGGTAGTCGGACCGAATCTCGGGGACTACACCCAGTGGGTGCGCTGACGCGCCCCCAATTAAAAAAAATGAAGCACTTACTCTGGCTCTCAGTCAGATCAGTGGCCTTCCAATGCAACTCCTGGGCCTGGGAGTTGAAAGCGGCCGCGCGGAGGTTGTGGTACTCCTGCAGATAAGACAAGGGACGCGAGTGAGAACAAGACGACAATTAAGCTTTCCAAGAAGTTCCAAGCCGCCTGCTCAGCAGCGGGCTCGGAACTCGGGGACTACACCCAGTGGGTGCGCTGACGTGCCCCCATGGAAGAAATCAAAGCAATCGACAAGGAGCAGGAGGACTCATCCGAATAACCGACCGCGTCGTGAGAAACTCCTGGGTGTACTGCTTCTGCGCTGTGGCTTGGGCCTGAAGCCGGTTACGGACGTCCTGCGCCGCCACATTCAGCACGGCCATTCTGCCGCCCGCGTCCACCCGGACGAGCTGTCGCTGGCCGCTTCTAGATCCTGGGCCGACGAGCCGGCGTCCACGGCCTTCTGTGCGTCCGGCGCTGAAGTCGCCTTCCCCGCGCTCCGGCGAAGCGGTGACTAGATCACATGATCCCCTCCCACGGTCGGCTCGCCTCCAGCCGGCTGCACGGGCGGCACTTCGGGCCGGCTTCCTTAGTCCGCTCCAGTTGGCGGCGATGGTGCCACCTCCCTCTCCATCTCTGGCTGGCCACGACCGGCTTCCTCCGGCGGGGGCACAGGGGTGTCGGGAGCCGCGGTGCGGAGGGGAATTACAAACTGCGGAGGCTGGTTCTGTAGGGCCTCCGCCTCCCTCTTCGTGTCTGTGGCCTCCGCCTGGGCATTGGCGGCCGTGACGGCTCGCGCCTCCGTCGACTTCTGCTCCGCCTCTCAAGCCGCCCTCCGCTCCTCCGCCTCCCGCTCCTCCCGCGCTTCCCGCGTGTTTCGCTCCATTGCCTCTAGGAGGTCGGCGCGGGGATCTACTCGGCGCGAGCTTGAAGACCCTCCTACGACTTCGACTATGGAGGCGGCCGGGACTCGCCCAAGGGAAAGAGGGGCCCTGTTTGATAAATTGAGAAAAAGGGTTTGGAAAAACATCAACCGAAGAAGAAGAAAAAAGAAAGGCATGAGAATAGCGACACTTACGTTGAGACCGCCTGCGGCTGCTTCACCACCTTGCGGAAGCGGGCTGCCTTCGCGGCCGCCTCGTCCCGCTTGGTCACCGCTGCAGTACTCTTGGGCTTCTTCGGCCGACTGCCGAAGTGGATCGACGCGGCCCGACTCTTCTGTGCGCCGCCATGGGCAGTCGGCTCGGTGGATGGGCCTGCACCATGGTGATCAGGCACCGGTCGGCGGCGCGCGATGACTTCGGCCTCGTCATCATCTGGCCAGTCCTCAAAGCTGGCCCCGATCCTGGACCCGCCTGCGTCGCCGCCTTCCCCCGCGACATCGTCTTCCATGGTGGCCGCCCCCAGGTCTGGGTCGTCTACATCACGGTCGGGGAGGAACTGGCGTTCCATCCCTGCGGCCACGGCTGCTGGTGGAAGCATGGGGTTCTGCCAAAGAAAAGCCGGCTGGTCAAGAGTTGGCCACCATGAACTCGGCAACAAGCAAAGAGAAAGAGAAGAGAAACTTACCACCGGTGGAGGATTGGTGAGAGAGTACGGCACCTTGCCGTAATGCCACTCCTCGGTGAGCTTGCAGTTGGAAATGTAATTCACCATATAAGACACCTCGGCGTGAGGCATCTCCTTGGTGCTTAGCCGGCACGGGTCGAAGCGGCCGCTCATCTGGCAGATCATATGAGGTCGGCCCTGGAGCAGGAGCACCCGGCGCTCCACGAAGGCGGCCACTAGGTCAGCCCCGGACAGACCCTCCGACTGGATCATCACCCGGAGCCGGGCGACGGAGGCGGACCTGCCCGGAGACAACGACCTGGACCGGAAGGACCATGAGGGCTGCCTCCCAGCCGGCGGGCCGGCTACGTAAGCCGGCAGATTGACAAAGTCACCTTGCGGAGCGATATTCTTCACATAGAAGTAAGACTTTTGCCAAAGCTTCACCGACTGGATCAGCGGGATGGGTGGAAACAGGTTGTTGTTGCTCGTCCTCCGCATGGCGATGAAGGTGCCGCATGGGGCGGGCACACCCGCGACGACAGTGCCGAGCTTGCATTGGAAGAACTCTCCCCACAGTTCAAGGGTGGGGAGGACGCCAAGAAAACCCTCGCACAGGGTGACGAAGGCCGACAGCAGCATCACCACGTTGGGAGTGAGGTGATGCGGCTGGAGATGATAGAATTCAAGGAACGAGCGAAGGAATTCGCTTGCCGGCAGGCCAAAACCGCGCAGGCAGTGCGAGCGGAAGATTACCCGCTCGTCCTCTTCCGGCGCTGGTGAGATCTCCCTCTCCGGCGCAAGGCGGACCCACACGAGATCCGCGCCCGGCAGCCGCCGCGTCCGACGGAGGAAGTCGACGTGGTCGTCGTGGATGTTGGAGCCGTCCCAGGAGCTCGACAACACCATCGGGACGGCGCGGCAGCAAGAAAGGTGCGGCGAAAGGAGGGCACATGACCCAACTGCGATGAAGCGACAACAAGCCAAGAAGATTGGCAGGAAGGCCGAGCAGCGGCAAGTAGCTATCGCGATGAGAGGAGGAAGAAGAAGGAGGGGGCAGAGCGAGCGAGAGCGCGCGAGTGCTTGGCGCTCCCCTCCTCTCCCCTACTTATAGCCTCGTGCGGCAAAGCCGAGGAGGCAGGACGTGGGGGGACGTGGGATTAACTGCACCCACTCCCTCATGCCCCACGATTATTGCGCCATCAAGGCGTGAGGAAACCGCCGCTGGTGCGCGCGCGGTCCGTCCGGGCCGCAGAAGATCCGCGCATGGGCCGAGGCCCTGTAGTGGCGAGCCCCAGACTGCAGCGGCGTCCTGTCGCGCGTGTGGGCTGGCAGGCCCCTCCAGCCGGAGGGTGCCACGTGGCGCGCAGACGATGAACGGTCAGTTCACAGCTGGACTCACGCGCCGACTGGCACACGTCTCCAAGCTTCGAGATCTCTAGGAGATGGCGCGCCTAGTCGATACCGGCTCCTAGTTCCTGGCTCCTCAAGATAGGAAGCTGACTAAGCTCCTCGTCTTTTTTCTGCCTTGGTGCCCAACCAACTTCGGGGACTACTGTCGGAGTAAATGGCCACAGGTAGCCTAGCCGGCTCCCCCTGGCACTTTAGAAAAATTATAGGCCGATCAAGCCTCCGAGCGTCCAAGACATGGGGTCGCCTTCCCCTAGCCGGCTACCTCTCAAGCCGGCTGCGCAAGGGCGGCCCAGCCCTGAAATCCTTTAGAAACAAGACCACGAGAAGGCCGACTTCCAGAAGCCGGCCATAAAAATGCCAACTCCCAGGAGCCGGCCCCTCAGCAGGCGGCGAAGATCTTGCCCTCGGAGTCTGCACCCACATAACGGTGACGCAATGGTGCGTGGCTACAGTAAAGCCTGCCACCCCCGAATCCTGGCGCTCACATGGCCACAGAGCACCGTACGGGGCGGCCATCACCCGTCCGGCGCGACACTGTTGCCACAATGATCATGACATCACCCACGGCGAGCGGTCAGTACGACCCGTGGGTGGCAGGCCCTCTCGGTCAGGGAGATCCCAAAGACGGCCAAGCTTCCCACTGTCGGCCAAGGGTATGGCCGGCTTCCAATAGCCGGCCAGCTCTCTTCCTCCAAGGAGGTGCTTCATTAAGGAGACAAGAGAAGGTAAGGCTACAGTGATGAGCTGCCTCATGGAGGCACTGTAGCCATGCTTACCACGACAAAGCCATCATCACCAGAGGCAAGGCAACAGTAACCAGCCCCCGACAGGACCCCCGAGCGGTGGGGTCGGCCTGTCGACCAAAGGGCCGGCAGCCGGCAGGCCCACCAGTCGGCGGAGAAGCCGGCGGGCATAGACACAGACGACTAGGGCCTACGCCCAGCCAGATTACCATTGTACCCCTGGGGGGTAGGCCTATATAAACCCCCCAGGGTTCCCATGCAGGGGGATCTCTTTTTGGATAGTTTTTAGACACCATAAGGAGAAGAGGAGCGGGCTGGCCTTGCCCTCCTTCATCCTTTCATCGAACAGCTCAAGGAGCATTCTGTAGCTACCCATCGAGCTAGTGATCATGCGGAGACCCCGTAGAGCAGCATTAGGGGTGTTATCTCCACAGAGAGCCCTGAAGCTAGGTAAGATTCGCCGGCGTGCATGTCTTCGCCTTATCCCGTTTCCAGGCACCAGCGATGTTTTATTGGCTCCCACAATGATAAGCCATCCATTGGCATATGTCGCACCAACCACCCGACACCATCTCACTCCTCATCGCTTGATTAATGCAGCGCCATGCAAACCAACCTTCTCACTTCCGCATGCATGCAGGGGATATTAATGTCATTGGTTGCTAACCCCATCAATTTTGCCTCGATTAGTGTTAGTGGCCCTTTGCAAATTGTAATTTTGATATACTGGCCTTGTGTACAAAAAATGGAGGTACTCCCTCCTTCCATCTATATAGGGCCTAATATGTTTTTTGAGACTAACTTTGACCAAGTTTTGGAGCAATAATATATGACATGCAAGTTACACAAAGCATACCATCAAATTCGTACGTGAAAGAAGCTTCCAATGATATACTTTTCACATTATATATCTCATGTATTATTAATCTTATCAATAGTCAAAGGCAGCCTTGAAAAATGCATTAGGCCCTATATAGATGGAAGGAGGGAGTAGTAACTATATTTGACTTCCTTCCCCATTGCGGTGATGTCGACGATTTTTCTGGTGGTTTGGCGAAGTGCGTTCGACGGAGAACACCATTGAGGGAGACCACGGTAAGTCGTTCGCAAGTGCCGCCTGCAAGCCGAGACAACCGCCTTATTTGCATCTAGGAAGTCCTTTACTAGTACTACTATAACTAATGCGGTGAGATGGCTTCTCGAAGAAGACGATGGAGAAGCGGAATCAGCGAAGAGTGAAATGATGGTTGCTTCGTCCGTGCTTTTGTGATTTGACGCCTCACTACTTTGTGATTTGTGATAGAAGGGACAGGGGAGTAGACCCTGTCCTCTATACTGTACTACATGCATCCAAGCATGGGAGAAAGAGGAGAGACGTTGCATTTTTCTATTCCTTCAATCAATCAATCAGGGAGCTTCGGTTCCATCTTTTTGGCTTTGGCAACACCATCCACAATGGTTCCCACGATGCCAAAAGCTATTTGCACATTTGGCTACACATTGTGGATGCCCTTAACCGTACCACTTGGTTTTGCTCCTGTGTGCTATCTATACAAATCTCAATTATAGAATCGAGATTAGTAAAAAGGAGGTGATTTTGCCGTGCGGATGGCGGGGGAGGTTTCTTATTTTTGGAGGACTTTGTCCTAGCGGCTTGCTAACATGCGGTCCCATGTGTTAGTGCTTTACCAAGCCGATCTGCGTCCCACATGAGGCAGAACAATGGCAGAAGCAACACGTGGTTAAGTTGAAGAAGATGAGGGAGAAGCGGATTCAGCAATGAGTGAAATGATGGTTGCTTCGTCCCTCCAACTTAACTGCGGGAAAGATGCAGCTTTGTGATTTGACGCCTCATTGCTCATTACGACACTGGCGCCATGACTGGGGTGCTTCACCCCGGCTGCTCTGCACTGTATTCCGGTATAGCACATGGACCCAGTAGCTTGATGTCCCACATGTCGGCGAAAGGGACTAGAAGATTTACGAAAGCGAGCGCTCCACTCTTACGATGGAGGAGTAGACGACACGACGGCCCAGTGAACTGTCACTTGTACTGTATAGTACTATAGTTTTGCTGTTTCGCACGATCCATCGATACAAACCCAAAGGGCGGGATTTTTCCCGCGCGGTAGATGATACTGGCCATACATTTCAAAGGCAATTTTAATGTATGCAAACTGAATAATTATAAGTAACAATATGATATCTAGTAAAACTAAAAACACATATGATTTATTGTGTTAGAGTGTAGTAGTAGTGCTGTATTGCATAGTTGTTAGATGTAACATGCGAGAACGTGTAGAGATGTAGTTTTGGAGGGCCTACAGAGAGAAAAGCGTAATATGGTCACCGAACTTCAGAATAAGCTGATTACGGTCACTATATACGTTTTGCGGTGATTATACGGTCACTTGCTCAGCTCAGCATCGGATTGCACTCTGTTGATCGGCCAAATAGTCTGCGTGGCGCCATGTTGACTAGTTAAATTGACCATGTTCGTTGTGGGTCCCACCTGTCAGTTCACATAGGCAAAAGGTTAGATAAACACAAATTTATGCAGGCGCGACAAGGCTCCAACCCGTGTGCGGGAATCACCTGGTTGTGTATGTGTCTGTCAGGGCCTGATGTGTGCGCATGCACGTGTAGGTTGAGCACTTGAGCGTGAGTGTGTGTGTTGGTCGTGTGGTGTACTGGTGTGTGCATGCATGCGTGCGTGTGTGCATGGTTACGTGTGTACGTGTGAGTGTTGCGTGCGTGGGTGGGTGTAGGTGTTTGTGTGAGTGTTGTGTGGATGCAGTTTGTTTGCATGCGTGCGTGTGTGTATAATCACCACACCAGCTCCTGTGTGTTAAAACAGATGGCTCAGCATACCGATACAAGGCCACCTTGTCCACTGTGCCCGCGGTCATGACTTCGAACCACCATCCAAATATTTTTTTGTGGTTTGTTTCCATTCTTACTAGCAAGATGCCCGTGCGTTGCATGTAACATCAAGATGCATTTGTATGACTTGTTTATCTTGTGAGAGAAAAGGATGAACGAGGGAAGGCCTTATTTGCAAATGTGGAGAGGTGTGTGGGTACCTTTTTGCAAAATTGCCATAGTTTCTTTCCTATCCGTCAGATATAAATCGGACGGCCTATATTGCAGGATGGCAGGCACATCATCATCACCAACTCTGTTTTTTTATAAGAGTGTATTTTATGTATTTTATAAGAGTGTAGATGTAGAGTAGATACAAGTCGACAGGTGGGCACGATGGTAGTGAGATAATGTGATGCAACACTAGAGGTGCCACGTGGAGCGTTTAACTGGTCAACTAGTCATGTCATGAGCAAATACAGAGTTGTACGGTGAGCCCGTGACTGCATAATAACCACTAAATGTAAATGGTGACCGTAATGAGTGGATTCTGAAGTCCAATGTACGTATCATGCTTTCACTTCCAATACAATGATCATCATTGCATATATCGCGAGAGAAAGATGAAACATGCGTGAATTTTCTAGGGGCTTACTTTTAGAGGACCTGGAGATAGTTTTGTGTGCATACGTGAAAGGGGCGTACAAGGGGGGTATGCGATGGAGAGAGAGAGATGCTCTTCGTTTCTCTTTATTATGACTAACTTTGTATATAGCATAAAAATATACAAATTCACAATGTGGAATAAATATCATTGTGGGCGCCATGCAATGCAAATTAGCGTTCGTACTCCTCCATATAACTTTGTAATGTGTATATATGTAGAAACTCTAAAATAATTTTTTGGCCACACTTTATTCAAAAGGAATGTTGTATGTGAAATAAACGTGAAGAGAGGGCTTTTTAGATCAATGGGGTATGTGATGTAACATGTGTGAATGTGTAGTTGATGCATTTGGCGGGGCCTAGAGAGGTATGTGTGTGTATTACGTATT